>NC_056732.1:1348899329-1348911829 GCF_019279795.1 Protopterus annectens
AAATTTGGGTGATACTATACATACTAGAGTGAATTGTAATTTTACTGAATCTAATGATAAAGTAATAGACAATGTAGAAGATAGTAATGGGTCTATTTTGAACTACAATTTGACCCCAAATTTCCATTCTGCAGTTGAACCAGTGGTTCGTAGGAAAACTACTAATAATAGTAGTGGTAATAGGAGTGGTAGTATGTACCCTACCCCTTTCCCGATTTCCAACATGCACAGTCGGGGCAGAAGCCGCTCCATGAGCAGGGGGAGACTAAAGAGAAAAGCTCCAGTATGAGATATAAAGGGACCCACCCTGAAGAAGATGTGGGAGGAGGTAGTAACAACCTAGTATGGAATTTATACATAGACCATTAGACAAGTATGAGTTGGAGGTCCTGAATAAAGGGCTATCTTTTATACCAACCACTTACAGTAATATTTCAGATACTATATTAGATTTCAAATTGTTTGCATGCAATGTCCAATCGAAATTATTTGACAATGTAGAAAGCAATACTTATGTCCCACAATTATGGAAACCCAGTGTATTTGTTCCCAATTTACATCCTTTAGTGGATGCTTTTTGCAAAATTGTAGAAGAAGATTTATATACTTGTTATAAAGATATACGATCTAATAATAATAAACATAATCTATCTTTCCAGCAGACAAGGGCTTTAGTTAATTTGAGGAAAGATAATAATATATCAATTAGACCAGCGGATAAAGGTGGTCCGGTAGTTATTTTAGATAGTAAGGACTATAAATATTATATGCATGAAATGCTGCAGGACATGGCTTTTTATGTACCAATTAGGGATAGTGATGTTCAAAAGTATGTGTCTAAGGTTTACAGTACACTACAAGGTCTCTTTATGAGTGGAGTTATTACTAATGAAATGTTGAATTCTATGTTGGTAGAACATCCCTTAATTTCCAACTATACAAGGACTTCCAGAAATACAAAAAGACCCTGTGAAACTGCCTATGAGACCTATAGTGGCAGGTAGGGGGTGGGTTACTGAACCCCTCTCTGTGACTGTTGAGAAAATGTTGAGACCTGTGGTTAATTTAAACCCAGTTATCTTGAACGATACTAAACAGTTCTTACTTGATTTATATAAAGAAACAGTGAATATACCCGATAATTTACCATACATTTTAGTAACTATGGATGTTAAGTCCCTGTTTACGATGATAACTAATCAACATGGCATATAATGTATATATAATTATTTATCCAACTACACTGACTTTTTAAATACCAAGATTGATCTTGTTTGTAGTTTACTAAGAACAGTGTTTGAGAATAATATATTCATATTTGACAATGAATTATTTTTCCAGAAGGATGGCGTGGCTATGGGCACTTCATGTGCCAATAGCTACGCCAACCTTGTTATGGCAGTGTGGGAAAAGGATAAACTTTTCCATCTACCCAATTACAAAGAGTTCGTTATATTTTACAAACGCTTTGTATATGATTTGTTTTTTCTCTGGAAGGGCAGTGAGGCCGACTTGGATAGATTCTTTGAAGAAGTGAATTCTCTTACTGAGTATTTGAAATTTACCATTACTATGTCTCGACACAGTATTCCCTTTTTAGATGTCATCAAAAACTAGGTATGCTCTATCGGCAAAATCATTACCTTACACCTGCCACTAAAATCACTCTCTCTACTTCCTTTCTTATCCCCTACCTTCTCTATGGAGCTCCACTTCTAACTAATCTACAGTCCTCTCTGAAAACACAACTTTCCTCTTGCTACAACAAAATCGCCAAGTTCGCTACCAGCCATACGTCCTCCACCCACCACTGTTCCTCTCTCCAAAAACTAAAATGGCTAGAACTACCCAAGCATCTCACCTATACTCAACTTACTCTTGAACACAAGCTCATCTTCAACCCCTCCCTCTGTCCCTCCCTTTCTTCTGCCTTTAAAATGCACCTACCTGATAGAGTATTAAGGTCTAACAACCAAAATCTATTAGAAGTGTACAAACCAACTTGTCCCCCAGGCAAAAATCTTCTATCGTATGGTCTAGCACGCCTCTGGAACTCCCTACCACCATCCATTCGTATCACCTCTAACCATTTTATTTTCAAAAAATCTCTTCATTCACATCTAGTATCCCAGTGGGAATGGTCTTGCTCACACCCCACATAACTAACGCTGGCAATTTCCATCTTCCTTTCTTTCCCCTGTTTACACCAGCAATTTACCTTTATCATTTCTCCTAACTCATACATTCTTATTATTATTATGGTATCTACAAGAATACACTACGCTGCACCTCTTAAGTGTATGATTCCTAATATGTAATGACTTCTCATTATTTACTTTGCAATATTCCTTTTTTAGTCTGTATCATCTGTAAGTTTCATCACTAGTTTGTATTATTTGTAATGTTTGCTGTACTATTTGTAATTGTTTGCTTGAATCTTTTACATTTGTATAATTATCATCCATAACCTACTGTAACCTAGATTGTTTGGAGCTTTTCTTCCCAGGACTCCATTGAAAACAGGTTCATTTTGGTCCAATGGACTATCCTGGTAAACCAACTGCAAATAAATGAAAATAAATAAAAAATATATCGAGCGTCTGGCTAATGGTAAATTGAACACAGGAATTTATAGGAAATTGTGTTATAAGAACACATTATTGCATAGACATAGTATGCATCCTGGTTACATCTTTAAGACTATAGTAAAAGGACAGGCTATTCGAGCTTCTAGATTGAACCCAACGCAGTCTAATTTTGAAAAATAACCTACTGTCCTCAATGATAGGTTAGTTGCTAGGAAATATAATGATAATGAGATTAGTTGTAGTTTCCTAAGCACAGAGAATATGAGGTCTAGCAGAGCTTGCCCCTATTTCTCAGAGGAAGGTAATCGTCAGTGTTTAGAACTTAGTAAAATTGATAATTTTAATACATCTAGACAGAAATTATCAATGTTTTTTCTCATGATTTTTGTCAGATTAAAGATATAATTTATAAACACTGGAATCTATTAACTATAGACCCTATTATTAGGAATATTGTAGGGGAACAACCACAGTTCCTATTTAAGAACAAGAAGAATTTATTCAGACTTTTATGTCATCCTCTTAGTAATATTCATTAATCTCATGTTAATTCATACTTGGGAACCAGGCCATGCTATAATTGTAATTTTTGCTCTTTTATTTCTGAATCGTTCAATTTTGTACACCCCAGTACATTACAAATACATAAATTTGATGAAGCAGCTGATTGTAACACCAAACATGTGGTTTATCTTGCTATGTGCTCCTCATGCCTTGTTTTTTACTTGGGCAAAACTGATAGGAGACTCAGAGACAGGGTGAGAGAGCATCTGTACCAGATACGCATTCAGTCTGGTATCAATGCACTCTCAAAACATATTTTAGCCACTGATGCCTCACACGTGTTTAATGTTATGGTGATGTTTGTAAATACACCTAGTTTGAGAGGTGGTGATGTCAGGAATTTTACTGAGATGAATGAAATGAAATGGATAATTAAACTCCAGGCACATCTATATCCTGGGTTGAATGAAAAGATTCCCATCAAGCCAGCACTTAGAAACAGGAGGTTGACTTTTAAATAACTAGTTATTTGTTATTTTTTTATATATGTATTTAAATGTTTTTCTTTTTTATAGTTAATTCTATCTTGATGCTCTTGCATACTGAATGTGAGCATTTGTTGAATAATTAGCTTTTAGATAAGTTTTTTGAGGTTTTATGGTGTACATTTATTTATGTTTGTCTTAGTAAATTGATGTGACGTTTTCACTCCTTAATTAAGGAGGTGGAGTTTAGCAGGTTAATTGACATATATAAATAGAGCGCATTTTTATCTGTGCAATATTACTGAGGTCTGAAGAAGCCACTTTGGTGAAAGCGCTTACCTGTTTTGCAAACATTGAATAAAACAATACTATTTTACCTAAGGGTCCAGCAAATAGTTCTTTCAAATGGAATTACCAGAATAGAAGTTGGTCTGAATAGACACGTTTATGGTAACTGATATTTACTGCCAGAGGTTGCTACTGAGCATACTTTACTGTTGTTTGACTTTTATTGCTTTATCAGTGCTCAGTGACATTTATTTCCCAGCGGTGTTGGTTACCTATTGTACTTTATTAATTATTTTGCTTGTATTCATTAATTTGTTCATTATCTGATAATTCACTCTGTTGTTTATTGTCATTACTTTATCTAAAAGTCACATATTATGGCCAAGATTCAGAAACATTACCACCAGTAGTAGGCCCTTTTTACTACTGGTGGTAGCCATTTCTGATTCTTAGACAGGCCTACTGAAGTGATTACCCTGAGGAGGTACAACACTGGATCTGTCATGAGCTGTCTCTGTCTGTCTCTCTCCCTCTCTCTGACAAATGCTACTGAAGCATTCTGAGAGAGAGGCATAAAATAATTAACCATGTGCTCTCCCCATAATGATTGGGAGACAGCATGTTCAGAGAAAATCAACAAGAAGTAGAGGAATATATGTGGTAGTTCTACATTTTTAAGGTTGTATAGGTTATTAGCAAGGCAATCAGAATAGTATGTCCTAGTCTAGTATCATGAGGTTAGCCATTATCATCAAAGCAATGGCACTGTAAAGATTTTTTGATATGCAATTTCAGTAATTTTCTGAATCGTTTAATTGATATAGCTGTTCTAATGTCCTGGGGAAAACTTAACTAATTGTTTTAGTGCTGTTTCCAAAAAAGAATTGTTGGCAGTGGCAACGGCATATGTCAGTCTGATCTGAAGATTGCTGTTCATGCTTATGAGGGAATAGGATGTTTCTCTGAAGTTGAGGACATTTTTGAGATGGGAGCAGTACTGTTTGTTCAAAGGTTTGAAGGTCAATTGTTCTGTAGAGAGGATGCTTTACCTTCTATTGGTAGCTAGTAGCATTTTTTAAACCAAAGCAGTGGTATCGTTAGTGCATGAATACATTGTAAGATGGCATTTTCTGTCCTTTACAGTAGTTGAGTATTCTGACGTGTATTAATGTGATTGGGAGATCGTATTGTAACCTTGGAATTAAGAACACTGTTGGCTACTGATTGCTTTGATTCATTATTTAGCAAATAAGTGCCAAAACTGGAAATTTTATAAGCAACTTTTTATTGAGTAAGGACCTTATTTGCCTGAGTTTCTACATGAGATAGAAAAGAGAGTCTGGCCTGAAAGATCGACTATATGGAGTGGCTGCACTGGTGTAAATGTTCTGGTACTCCCAAAAAAGCATAAACATGGATTTCCTTCTATTTAATGTTAATTTTTAAGTAGATAATCAAATATAGAGCATGGTGTAATATTTTTACAATAATTTGAATATTTTATTTTGTGATAGTGATGCTCATGAATGACAATATCTGCATACAAGATAATAGTTAAGTATTTAAGTCTGCTTTGTCCCGGAGTAGGTCATTAGTAGGTATTGAAAACAGTAGTGCTCCCGGTAATGATCCCTGAGACACATCCATGCAGATGGACAATAGTGCTGTGTTAACATTATCTTTGCCTATAATGAAACCTCTGTGTTTTGCAGGTAAATTTAGAACCAGTTGCATACTTCATCTGAGAAGTAGCATTTCCTAAACATTTGTTATAGTGTCTATGGTCAACACATCTGAATGCTCTTTTAAGATCTTCAAACATAGCAACAGTCAGGTTCCTGTCATCCATATTTTTGAAGATGGTATTGGCAAATTGAATTATGGCTCTAGAGGTACTGTGCTTAGGTCCGAAACCTTGCTATTTCTTGTTAACAATGTCATATTGAGAGATGTAATCTAAAATTTGCTTATATATTATTTGAATTTTGTTAATGGATATAGGTTGGCTATTGACCTAGACTTATGGCCATCTTTGATTTAGAGGCATTAACTTTTGGCAGTCAGTTATAGTTTGTTTCTTAAGTACTTTGGAAGCTAGTTGGTTGCAGAGGAATATGTTAAAGGTGTGGTTAAGGGTTTGGCTACCTATTTTTAACCCAGTTTGCGTAACCTAGGATGAATGTGTTAAATTGGATTGATGTGTTATCGGGAATTTTATTAAGCTTGTTAACTACTTCCTTTCTGGTCAATTGCCCTGAAATAGAATCTAGGATAATCGTGGCAGGTGCATGGGGGTTCTTTCAGTGTTCATGTGTATCTGGCTGAATGTTATTTGTGAATGTTGTGGTGGGTTGCTTATGTTGTACTTTATGTCTGGGGTAGTTTCATGAGTTAACTGCTTGCAGTTTGTCATGACTTTAAAGATACTGTCACTACATAATTTTTTAACAGTACTCCAAAACTTGTTTTTTTAATGTATTTGAGATGCATGATTTTAGCTGTGTTAGTAACAGCTCATATATTTTTTCTTAGCTTCAGAAATAATTGATGTTTAGTGGCACTGGTAAGGTTTTGTTTCCATTTCCCCATGATGCATCTCTGTTTTTTAGTAGCTGTTATATATTTGCATTGGCCAGGGAAATTTGGTACCTTTAATATTCTTGTTGTTAAAAGGTAAAGCTCCGTTTGCTGATAAAGAATATGGCTAGTGCCTCCTCAGGGTGTTTGGAAGTAAAGAGTGGGCTTCAGTCTATTATACTAAGCTTATGTAGAATAGCAATTTCAGAGAATTGTGCAATATGTCTGGAGGTTACAGAGTCCAGTGGTGGTTTTCATGATCTCAGATTCTAACTGAGCATTGGGAAGGGGTCACTGAGGGAGTTTGGGAGAACATGTACCATGTTGCCTCTATCAGTGATGTTAGTAATAATTATGCCCAGAAGAGTGTTCTTGTCAGTATCTATATCTAATCTCATTCCTAATGCAAAAACTTGTGTTGCCTTCATCTGAAAGAACATGCTCTGAAGTTTGCTTTTAAGAGGGTCAAGGAAGTTTAGGTTGACATTCACCATTATTATTAATTTGTTGTGTTTGGTGAATGAGGTATTTAAGTCCAAGAAGTTTTCCAGTTGAGTAATGTTTGCTGGTGGTGGGATGTAGTAGTGCGAATACATATATTGGTGTGACTGGATATGGGAAGGTACTAGTGTCAATTATGTTCTGATTTTTTGAGAATTACAACTTACTATTAATATTGGTGAGCAGTTGCCTGGTCTGTTATCATTAAATAATGTGTAGTTTTGTGTCACAAATGTTAGCAAATAGGATGTTTCTTTGAATCAGAAATAAGTGATGCCTAGAAAAGATGCTTAATTTACATGTAACTATATCTGTAACTATAATTTGAACTGTGGCCATTTGTTACTTATGTCGCATTTCTTCATGGGGCAAATTATAGTTGCAAAAGTCCTGGGTATGAATATCACTTGAAAGCATTAAAACCATAATGGGTGGCACAGTGGTGCAGCGGTTTGCGTTATCACCTCACAGCAAGAAGTTCTCCGGTCTATTTCTCTGCTGGGGTGCCTTCTTTGAGGAGTCTGGATGTTCACCCTGCATTCATGTGGGTTTTGTTGGGTTGCCTGGTTTCCTCCCCATGTTACAAAGACATGCATCTGGAGCATTTCTCCCTGGGCCTCCGCTGAAAATTGATTTGTTCCTAGTCAGACTTTCCCGGTAAACAAATGTTAAATAAATATAATGGAAAGTGTGGAGGTGGTACTTCAAATTGTAAGAATGGGTCTATGTGGGGTAGGGAGTCAAATGTGGTTTGTGTAACTGTCAGAAGGAGTTTACTTTTAATGCAGAAAGAGTGGGTTGTAGGGGAAGCCCACAAAATGGATATATAGTTATCTGGCATCTTTTGGATGAGACATTAAACAGTATTATGCTCTGTTTTAAGGCATACTACTGAGCAATATGGAATAATAAAATACTGCTGGCAGAAGGAACAGCAGAAAAAATGAATAAAACAATCACTAGTGTCAAGATATGTGCTTATGACCATAACATTTCTATAAAGGGTGGAGTCAGAAAGTGATAGGAATTTCTGGAGCAATAGGAAAATAAAAGACTGTGTAATCAGGCAAAGAAACATACAAGAAAGGGAACAGGTTAGAAGATTAGGTGGTTATAGCTACTTTGGTTGTTTTAGCTGTACTGATAGGGTAAAATTGTACCTAAAAACGTTATCTTATATTGAACCTTCCCTCTCTTACCATGGAGACCATTTTTAGTCCAAGATAATTGACCCAGTCTACCTTCAGTGGAAAGCCCCACCTATCATCACTACTCTTATTGCCAGAACTATTGATTTGCTTAGGTGGTAAGCGAGCCTTTCTTCCTCCCTGTACTGTGGGATATTTCATTAGTGTGGTTATTTGTCTTATAATGTCTAAGTGCTTATTTCTGATGTAAAAGGAGAAGTGCCAAAACTCTGAGCAGATATAAAACGTGAGATAAAAACAGAAGCAATGCCAAAAATATACTTAGGTAAGGAGAAACTTCCAATCAGCTTTACTAGACAGATATTTTAGGGCCATGGGTGTAAGTCAGAGATGAAAAACCAAGTCACAAAATCCCTTCACATCTGTGATGCTTATATTTGTTAATCAAAATGTAACAGGAATCAGATCAGTGTTCTGAAAGTGTGTGAAAGAAATGAGACAGGAGCAAGAAAAAGTAACTCCAGTACAAAATCAAGACATATTTGGAACTACAGAGAAATGCATAGACATGCTGGTTGCTGAAAGTTTCAGATAAGTGTAATGATGATGAAAGAAACAAGACTGATTAAGCAGAGTGCTTCTGTTTTTACTCCAAGGACAAGGCATATCCAGTTGTAATATTAGATAGTCCTCTGCTGACAAAGGAGGTCGATGCTCACCATGTCACCATGCTCATAAGTGATTTACTGGTGCCAGTCCTTTTTGTAAGTAGAACTACAGCTTCCTTAACAAAATATTGTATGATGTGTTCTGGTACCTTCTTCTGCTTTCACTATGGAACTGATCCACATTCCATGCTCATATCTTATATTCATTTCCGGGTGACTTCGAAGTCTGTTAGCCATTGGGATCTTCTTTCATTTGCTTATGAAACACTAATGGCAGATGTATTTATCTTCTCTGTAACATTATTGATTATGTTCACCATATAATGATATAAGAACTGGTGGCTGAAAAAGTTAGTGTTTTTATTTTCATGAGAAATGTATCTTTCATCTGACCAGACTAACTCCTTATCACTTTTGTTAAACACCTTTAGGTGTTCTAAAATACTACATCCATTCCTCAAAGTTCTCTATAGACCATGGTTTATCTTTCCTACAGTAGTATTTAGTTTCAGATAAAGTGGGGAAGTTTTTTTATGAAGAGAGAGGTACTGCAGTTCAAGAATAATGCCTTTTGGGACTCTTTTCCACATATACCCAAATGTTTTTGTTTTTGTCTACTGAAAGTATGATATCTGAAGGCATCGAATGAGAATGCAGATCCAGGTAAGAAATATGGAATAAAATCATGTCTACACACAGGGGGTCTAGGAAAGATGACACACATATATAACTGATATGCTATAAACAAATTAAACTGACTTAGATTAGATGCATACTTAAGTATTCCACTTAACACTAAGAAATTTTGGTCTAGTATCAACCAACTACTTCATCCAGGGCAATCCACCACTCCTAACCCACAAAACACTGAACACAAAACACCAATAAATATAGCCAATGATTTTAATACCTTTTTCACTGACACTATACAAACACTAGCTATTCAGCTCTCACCTAACAACTTTACTTTACCTACTAATAAAGCAACCTCTCCCCCTTCTTTTCACTTTCAACCCATCCCAACATCATATATACTAACCCTTCTTCAGAAATTGAAACCACGCTCTTCCTCAGCAGACCAACTACCTGCTGAATTCCTACAACTAGCCGCTAAAACTATTGCCTATCCAATATCTATCCTGATCAATAGAACTATTACCGAAAGTTATATCCCTACTTTATGGAAAATTTCCCACATTATCCCCCTCCACAAAGGTGGCCAATCCACTGAACTCTCCAACTATCGTCCCATTGCCCTCCTCTCACCTCTGGCAAAGATCATGGAAAAATGCGTTCACAGACAACTACTTCACCATCTAACACAAAATAATTTACTAGCCAACTGTCAGCATGGTTTTAGACCTTCACATAGCACCACTACTGCCCTTCTTTCCTTCACAGATAGTATCAACAAACACCGCAATCTAAACAAACTGTCTTCAGCCTTATTTATTGACCTGTCTAAAGCTTTTGACATGGTAAATCACCAAATTCTCATCACAATACTAAAATCCCTGTCACTTGATACATCCTCCATAAAGTGGTTCCAGTCTTACCTTGACAAAAGACAACAGGCCGTACTATGGCACAAATCTCTCTCTACTCACTTACCAGTCAACCTTGGTGTCCCCCAAGGATCCATCCTTGGACCTCTACTTTTTTCCATTTTCATCAATGACCTTCACCTTGCCATCCCCCAAGCCACATGCATACAATATGCAGATGACTCCACACTGATATGCTCAGCCCCCTCCTCTTCTGAACTTCTCTACCTCACCCAACAAGTCTTTAACACAGTTGAGCAATGGTTCACACATAGATGCCTTCTCTTAAACCCCAAAAAGACTAAACTCCTCCTTTTCTCTCCTACTAGAAAATCCCCCCCATTGAATTTCTCAGTTATCTCTACCAATAAAACTATTATATCACCTGAACCTACCACCAAACTATTAGGAGTCACCATTGACAATAATCTAAACTTTGATACCCATATAAACAATACTATAAAAACTGTCAACAAAAAGTTAGGCTCTCTATATAGGATAAAATCATTTCTCCTACCTTCAGCTCGAACCACAATAGCACACACTCATCTAATCTCTCTTCTTCTATATGCCTCACCTATTTTTATTAAACTATCTAAAA
Organism: Protopterus annectens; assembly: GCF_019279795.1. NCBI lineage: Eukaryota > Metazoa > Chordata > Ceratodontiformes > Protopteridae > Protopterus > Protopterus annectens. Next base: position 1,348,910,234 of record NC_056732.1, read on the forward strand.
ATAATCTCAGCAAACTGGAAATGTCCTACAATAACATCGCCAGATTTGCAACAGGTAACCCATTTAGAACCCATCACTGCCTTAATCTAAAACAGCTAGGATGGCTTGAACTACAAAATCTAATTAAATACCATCAACTAACTATAGCTCACAAAACCCTTTACACACCTTCCAAAACACCTATTCTTTCCACACTAATCACTCCCTATAAAAACCTAGATTCCTTAAGGTCCTCTCAGAAACTCCTAGCACATACTACTAAAACAAACAAGGCTAGTGACTCACTCTTTTCTAATATAGTTGGAAAAGCCTGGAATCTCCTACCAAACGAACTCTCCACACTTCCTTCACTTTCCTGTTTCAAAAACAATCTGAAAGTGCATCTCAAAACTCACACTGGCTATGCCCATGCTCTAAACCTGACTAGCTCAAGAGTCACTAAATACTCTGATCTTCCCATCCCATCTACTCTTCTAAAGAAACTTCTTCCTTATAAAACTAGTTCTACTAACTATCTCTAGAACTCCTATTCTATATTACTTTCATTTGCTATGTCTGTATTCTATACTGTAAATCTTGGGATTTTAACTGCATCCTTTGTTATGCCTGTATTCTACACTGTTATTTTTTTTTACTGTGATAACCTGTAATTGGCACTGTAAATAGATGTATTTGTCTTCTATATCCGTAGATAGAATTGTGTTAAATTCATTGTATTACTTAGGAGCTTATCTCCCCGGGCCTCTACTGAAAATGGACATGTATCCAGTTAGACTAGCCTGGTAAACAAATGTAAAATAAATAAATAAATAACACTGTCACAGTGTAAATCTATTCTTGAAATTTCATCTGCTAGTCATCTTCCACATTTCATTTCTGAACTGCTCAGTCTGGCTTGCCTTTGAAAATCCAGTCTAGTCAGAACCAGCATCTGCAGCATGAATAAACTGAACTGGGTTTTACTTAAAGTCATATATATATATATATATATATATATATATATATATATATATATATATATATATATATATATATATATATATATCTATATACATTATCACGAAAGCCAGTTTTCTGAACCAACAAAAAACAAAAGAAATACTAATAAAATCAGTATTTTGAAGGGGGACAAGCCCCCCTTCACCCCCATGTGGGGGGCTGCACCCCCCACACCCCACACTTAAATATACAAACTCCCATATCGTACTACAGTGCAGTAATGGGAAATATTCCCATTACGAGCTGTATGCAGATCTCCATGCAGTCCAGTCGAGTATTCACAAACTCAATCATATGGGGTCGGCCTAATGAAGTTCGAGATTGTGGGAATTCAACCATTTACAGTAGACCCATATATATATATATATATATATATATATATATATATATATATATATATAGATATATATATATAGATAGATAGATAGATATACTGAATTATCACTTCTGACATTGGCAAATTTACATTTATACAAAAGTAATCAAACTCTGTTAACAAATTAAAATTAACAAACATTATACTTCATATATATATTGTTATATATTATATAATGTCTGAGATAATTGTTGCTACAATCAGTGCCTTGGCTACCTTCA